>NC_081350.1:40404687-40410260 GCF_029784015.1 Lycium ferocissimum | reverse complement strand
ACCGGTTGTTTTGCAGCCATGGATAAAAAATGAACATCAATAATGATCCATGTAATAAGTGTTCTCCTTTTTACCCCATTTTACACAGACCTGAGCCTCGATTTCAAATAAGTCTCTGTGGATTTTACCCGGGACCTTGTTTGATGGAAACCCAGTTCATTTTAGCTCAAAAGACTGAGGCAATCGGGGAAAAGTGGTGACTTTTTCAGGTGGTTGACCATTGACCATCTCCGTTATGTCAATGATTTCTTCTTTTCTCTAATCAACAGTTCTTTTAGCTTTTCTATGTGAGCAAAGTATACAAATAGCCGAATATGGACCATTTCCAACGTTATTCTTGTATTTCCTGGATTTCAGGGCTTACAGGTTACAGAGTAATGGAAGGTCAGCCCAGTATGAAGAATGAGGCCTACAGGGGAAAAAGGAATTTCTTTGGAGGGTGGTTGTCCCCTCTGATTGGCCTATGATTTCTCCGACCAACCAAACCAACAACCCTCTGCAACAGTTGAAACAAGCATTATTTGTTACACTTACAGACCAGTGCCTTTGAAGGACAATCCTCGCAAAAAAATGTAAATAAGTCTTTCACTTACAGAGAGGATCAGCCCAGAAGGAAGAATGAGGCCAACAGAGAGAAAAAATTGGATTTCCTGGAGGGTGGTTGCCCTCGCTGATTGGCCTATGATTTCTTCCACCAACCAAACCAACAACCCTCCATTGGTATACTTATGAAAAAAAAAAAAAATGCTGTTGCCATTGATGTAATCTTGATAGCTGCAGTAACAGTACTAATACTCCCTCCGTTCCAATTTTAGTGTCCCCACTGAATTGCTATACAAAAAATTCCATCTTTCTAAAGAAACAGATGATATTGCTACAAAGATTCCATCTTTCTAAAGAGGCAGTGATGATATTGCTAATTCTGGGCTGAAATTCAGGGCATGGAGAAAACCCGACTCGTATCTTGGCAGGGCAGACCCAGATCATGCAACCAGTTAGATTGCAGCCACGGCATTGTCGCTTCTCTTTGCCTTATTTTACACAGATCTGAGCCTCTGCTTCCAAAGAATCGCTGAACAATATTTGGGATCTATGGCGCCTAATTAGTCTTTCACAGAACAGTGAGGATCAGCCCAGAAGGAAGAATGAGGCCAACAGAGAGGAAAAATGGATTTCTTTGAGGGTGGTTGCCCTCTCTGATTGGCCTATGATTTCAACGTCCGACCAAACCAACAACCCTCCGATGGTATTTCTGAAATTTCCCAACAACAAAAAACAATCTGTTTGCCATTGATGTAATGTTGATAGCAGTAGTAGTAGTAATGCTCACTCCGTCTCAATTACTTGTCTTGAAAACTATCCACAAATTGCCATACAAAAAGATTCCATCTTTCTAAAGAGGCAGTGATGATATTGGGATTCTGGGATGAATCGGGGCATGGAGGAAACCCGACTCGTATCTTGGCAGGGCATACCTGCATCATGCATCCAGTTCATTTTGCAGCCATGGCGTGGCCGTCTTCTCGTCTTCCCCATTTCACTCAGATCTGAGCCTCAACTGCCAATGAGTTCCGGGATCCGAAACCAGAAGCCCTTTGATGGAAACCCAGTTCATTTTTAGCTCGAAAGGATGAGGCAATCGGATAAAAATTGGGAATATTTTCAGGGTGGTTGACCATGACCATCTCCAGTATGTCAACGATTTCTTCTTTGCTCTAATTAACAGCCCTTTTAGCTGATCATGGGCATTTATGCCCCTCATAACCAAACTTTTTCGCGGGGCATTTGCCGGGCAAATCATGCAATTTCTTCTTTTAACTTTTGGATGAAGAATGAGGCCAACAGGGAGAAAAAGGGAATTTTTTGGAGGGTGGTTGCCCCCTTTGATTGGCCTATGATTTCTCCCGTCAACCAAACCAACAACCCTCCGATGGCATATTTGTGCGTAGTTTTCCCCCCCCCCCCCCCCCGAAAAAAAAAAAAAAAAGAATCGGTTGCCATTGATGTAATGTTAATAACAGCAGTCGTAGTGATACTCCCTCCTCAATTTACTTGTCTTGAAACTGTTCACACATTGCTATGCAAAAAGATTCCATCTTACTGAGGTGATGATATTGCTAATCGGATCGGGCATGGACAAAATCGACTCGTATCTTGGCAAGCAAACTGGTTCTCACTGGTTCATGTTGCGCTAGGCGTTGTTGTCTTCTCTTTTGCCGTTTTAAACGGATACCGAGCCTCTCTTGCATTGTGGATTCTCGGGATCGAACCGGAATGGAGATCCAGTTCATTTTAGGCGAAAGGATGAGGCAATCGAAGAAAATTGGGATTTATTCGGGGTGATTGACACTACGGAATGTCGATGATTTCTTCTTACTCAATCAACGACCCTTTTAGAGTTTGTATGTGAACGAAATGCACAAATAGCCGATTTTAGTCCATTTCCAAGGTTATTGGGTGTAATTTCCCAGATTTTAGGTCCCGGTTTAAAGAACAACCGGAAGTTACAAAGTCGCCGTTTGGCCATGAGAATTATTCACCTTTATTTTCCCAGTTCAAACCGGAATCATGTTTCACTTTATTTCAAAATCTTCATTGAAAGAGTGATCTAAACTTGTTTCCCAACTTCACAACAACAACAACAACAAGCCGGTATAATCCCCGCGTGGGGTCGGGAGGAGTGGGTGTCGGGACCTAACCCCCCCGCGGTAGGGCGGTACATTGAAAGACCTGGCTCGAGAGGAGAAGAGAAGATAAGAGGAAAACAAGACAAAAGGTCGGATAGGGCCAAGCATATCGAAAACGAATATGATAACACAAATACCAAAAGCGAGAAAGTCATGGTGAACCGTCGGGCATAAAGGAGCATTAACTACTATATATAAATAAAATAATCAAAGTACCGACGACACACTATAAGCGACAATCGGATGCATAAACCAAAGGTAATAAACAAATGAGCAAAGCTATGACTTAAGGTGAAAGTAAGCCACACAGCCTTATCCTAATCGAGGTCCTCCGACCTCTATCTAAGGTCATTGTCCTCGGTGGTGCACGTGCACATATCTTCCTACTCCACTCTTATTCGACCTCCCTTTACCTCGCCAGAGCCATCGTGCCACCTCTCCACCTCGCCTGACGGCATCTCGTCTCTCTCTGTCACGTGCCCCCAACCATCTCGTCGCTCCGCTCTTGTCCTCAGATGCCACTCCCTTGTCTCGGATATCTTCGTTGCTATTATCTCTCTAGTGTGTCCACGCATCCCGCGACATACGCGTTTTGCGACTTTCGTCTTCGAATGTGGCATTTCTTCGGGCGACACTCGCTCGGTACAATAAAGTCGGTCTAACCACCTTTGACTAGAACTTGCCTTTAAGTTTGAGGCACTTTCATCACGCGACACTGGGAGCGAGCTCCTTTCGATCACCTGCCGATACGATGTGAGACATCGTCGTCGATATTCCCGATTCCGTATTAGACCCAGTACTTGAAACTTCGCTTTTGAATGACGGTCCGAGCCTCGCCTAATCCCTCGCGCGGTGCGTCGCTGAACTACCACTCGATGATTCCGTGCGGTCTGCTCGATTTAAATCCTTTGAGACTCGACGTACGTTCCGACCCTCCGGTATCGTTAACTCGTTGCGAGTCTCGTCGATCGAGGACTATGTCACTGCGAACAACGTACACCAGGCACCTCTTGCGAATTTGTCGCGTCGATTCGTCCGTCACCGGCGAATAGAAGGGCTAAGGCGGTCCGATGGCAACTCGAACGGAAAGGTGCTCGAGTCTCCTCCTAACGTCCTTACCGGTCTTACTCCTCGTACGCTTGATCCTCAATGTACACCAGGTACACGCTAGCCTCCGAGCATCTCGCATGGACCTCTGCCGGCACTTGTCGTGACACTTTCTGGGTCGATGAATACCGTGTGCAGTCCCTCTTGCTCACTGTCTTGCTCCCGATCTCCTTACATATGAATGGCTTAGCAGTCGACGCTCTGACGTGAAACAGCGGTTCTCGAAATGAGACACGCCTCTCCTCGCCTCATTTCACCGCTTTCACCTTTCATAGTGTGACTTAGCACGATACTCATAGTTGTTGCGCTTTGAATGTCTCCTGATTTTGTACACGGGAATCATTGTCTCATCTCCATTCTTAGCATCTTCGTGACTTGAAAATGACATTAAACAATCTAGTCGACCACTCGAGCCTACCACGCTGCATTCTTCCAAAATTCTCCGGAATCTCGTCGGGTCCGGTCGCTCTTCCCTACGCATCCTACGAACGCTCCCTAACCTCCTCGACCTTTATGCTCTCGATAACCAAAGTCGCGACGCCTATCGAGTGCTCCAATTCTCCCGACACGATGTCTGCGTCGCTCCTTCGTTCAAGAGTTCATGAAAGTATGAGCGCCATCTGTCTAATGCGGTCTTCTGTACTAACACTTGGCCATCCTCGTCCTTGATGCACTTCACTTGATCCAAGTCGCGTGCCTTCTCTCTCTCGCCTTGGCGAGCTAAATACTTCTTATCCCCACCTCTGTCCTCTAGTTCTGCATAAAGGCGTTCAAAGGCTGCCGTTTTAGCTTCATCTTCGTAAATTCCAAACATACTGTTTTTCTCTCCTTTGCTGAAAGTACTACAAAACAAGACTTATCCTGAACTCCAACATCGTAATTTCCAAGTAAAGTGAAAAATATTGGAATCTATGGTCAACGCCTACTTACAGGTTATAGAATAATGGAAGCTCAGCCCTGTATGAAGAATGAGGCCAACTGGGAGAAAAGGTAATTTCAGCTGGAGGGTGGTTGCCCTCTCTGATTGGCCTATGATTTCTAACTTTAACCAAACCAACAGCCCTCTTCAAAAGTGGAAACAAGAAAACAACATTTGTTACACACACAGATCTCTTAGTTCTCATTTGTTTTATTAATTTTTCTTGTTAAAGTTGTCCAAACGAGCTCTTACGAAAAAGTTTGAAGAAATTGTACCTGTTTTCCCTTCAAATGGGCTGATCTTTAATTTAATAGGGGCATAAGAGCAAATGACCCGTAAAATTTCCATTGTTTTGAAAGAGGCAGTGATGATATTGCTGATCTGGGCTGATGTTTGGGTTATGGAGACTAGTCGACCCGTATCTTGGCATGGCATGGCAAACCCGGATGACTTGTGATTGAGTCTTCTCTTTCACATGCAACTGGTTCTTTTGCAGCCATGGCGTTGTCGCCTTCTCTTTGCTCCATTTTTTGTAGATCTGAGCCTCAACCCCAGGATTCCAAGAGTTCTGAACCTAAATGGTGAAAAACCCTGCATACGACACATACAGACACACATATTATGAGAAAATTTTCAAAAATGGTCCCTTATCGAGGCAATGATGATCTTTCAACCTATCCTCTTGAGCTAGTAATTGAGCATTGATAGTCCTGACCTGTATCTTGGTGGGGCAATGACATGGATGCCTGTGATTTTGTTGCATGCAACTTGGGAATCTTTGCAGCCATGGTGTGGCAGGACTTTCTTTGCCTGAGCATAAATACAGATCTGAGCTCAATTGTCACTTATCTCTTACACTG